>NC_057804.1:508144983-508156533 GCF_018294505.1 Triticum aestivum
GGCGATGGCGTCACTGCAGGGCTCCTGGTGTTTCTTGGAGTGGTGGGGAGGATGAGTAGGTCGAGGCAGAGCTTCCTGGGGCGTCGGTGAGGCGTGGGGTGGCCGGTGGCCACGGTGGTTCTCGTCGGTGGCGGCGGCTCCGTTCGGGTGAGGAGGACAGAGGAGGGGGAGAGGATGAGGGCGAGGGAGAGCGAGAGGGGCACGGGGAGAGTAGGAGAGGGTCGAGGGGAGTGCGTGGCACCCTCAGGTGCCTCCAGCGGCGAGCAGGTAAGCAGGAGGTGGCCGGGGCTCTCGGGCGCGCGCGCCACGCCTCGGTCCTTCTGGCGAGGAGGAAGACGACAGGGGGGGGAAGTGGAGATGGGTTGGGCCGCACAGGAGCTGGGCCGGCTGGCTACCGGGTGAGCGCCAGATAAGTCCTTCTCTCTCTCTCTTTTATTTCTATTTAATTTTGTTTTCTATTTTCTGTAGTTTGTTTTGATTTAGTTTTAGACACTAAACCATTTTATAAAATCCTGGAAATAGTTATGTGGCTAGGACTAAAATATACCAAACCACATAAAATGTTCCAGTATTATTGGACATATATTATTTATATATCAAATATATATCCAATGCAAATAGCTATTTATTTAATTCAAAGGCCCAAAATAATTAACTCTGAGATACCAAAAATATTGTTTTGAGTTTTACCTCTTTGCAATATTTTCAGAGACTAAGAGGAACATTTTCTTGGGCTTCTTTGAGAAGATTTTAATGTTGATCATTTTTAGAAGGTTTCTGAGGCTTGAAAATCCCTCAATTCAAATTTCATTTGAATTAAAACATGATGCTCACATGAGGTCTAGCCTAGTGCATAACAGAACCAGGGATGTGACAACTCACCCCCACTAAACAAAAATCTCGTCCCGAGATTCAAGCGTAGGGTAGGGTGAAGGGGAAACGCAAACTAGCACAATCTTCACGATCCAGGGTGCACTTTATCAAAGCGTTGATTCGATCACCATCTTTGTCTTGAAGTCTTACTCTGAGAACTCCAACTAACATGACAACGAGAGGAAAGGAAAGATCCTAAAAGAATGGTTCTTCTCGAAGGTCGAACAACTCAGGATTAACTCACGGAATGAGACATAGCAACATCTCTCGAGCTGAGAGGCGAAGCACACATCCATAGGAATGGAGTGAAGCAGATGACGAATGTTCACTAGGCAGACCACAATTCCACACCTAAGAGGGTGGTGAACGGTTGTCAACGTAGCGAGGAGTTGAGTTTCCATGATAGCATAACGATGCACCTTAGGGAAGGTGACTCGTAGAAATATCCCCTTAAGTGGCAAAAAGAATTACCTTTGATTCAGAGATCATTGAGACTCTTTAAACCAGCCTAAGGCAATTTTCGAGCAATCGTTTGGAGGGGGTCGGTGGAATGGTATACTCGGACTTGGCTGATGTGGATTACCTTGTTGAAGACAACGTAATGGATGAACTTGCTTACCACCGGAAATGGAAGAGACCCATGGTAGAATGGCACATTGGCGGTGCAAGCTGGGAACAAAATGCAAATGCTGGGAATGATTCTGGTAACTGGGGAGAGGCTCATCAATAGAGAGTGAATTCACTGTTTGAAAAGGTCATAGCATTGCCGAGGAAACTGAGAGGAATCCCAGTTAGAGCCGATGATAACACATAGCGCTTGTACGTGCTCTCAAGAACTTGAGCATTTCCACAATCATCAAGGTTTTATCAACATCCGTGTCAAGGGTGCTGACAACACAACATACTACCATGATGAATAGCGATGGACGATGCAGATGCAAAGGAGGATAACACTTTCTCAGATTTCACCCTTGGCGGGGCCAAGGAAATAAAATCTGGATGATCGACCGAGAGACATTTAGCACTCCGCTTCTAATGTTCTCCTTGACGTGCTAGTGTAACCCATTCATAGATATGGTTTGATAACTAGAACATCAAGTAAAGGTCGGACTTCAGGAGCAACAGAATCCATAAGGAACAGTTACGGAGGTAAATCCTACGAAATCCTTATGGGGAGGTGGCCAACTTCCTCAAACAAGATACTACAATAATAGGTCTTCCGGCTGGGTGTGTTGGCCACGACATCCACTTTACCGGTTATCGAGGGACCAATATTATAGTTCTTAGGAAATGTTCCAAACCATCATATCTGCCTGAGATTCAGATCTGGTTGGTGTCAGGATATTCCAGACTCATCGAGTCTAGGAAGAAAAATGAAAGTTTGCAACACAAATCGACGAGATGACGTTGCGAGATTCTCGGGGAATGAACTACGATAGTAAGCTCCAAAACATGAGCTGGTTCTGCTACAACATGTGAACACGATATCCTAGACAAGCATGACCACGTGGTAGTCTTACAATAAAACACTACCGAGTTCGGGTGGAGAACCATCATCGAGGATATCGAAGTCTTTACGCAAGTCCATGGATTAGATCCCAAGCATAGATTTCTTTTCCTTGAACAAGTCAATCAGTGGCTTAGTGTGCTAGGGACACATATAGAATGAAGGTTGCAAGCCTCCAGACTACAGAATACTTCGCACGTGTGCATGACTGATTTGGGGATGATTCCAAAGGAAACAAAACAATCTTTCTCAAATTCACGGCGGCAACTTTCACCAAATGCACGTGTATAAGAGGAAGTCACTCCTTTCATCAAACAAATACTTCATGAGCTAGCATGAAGAAAATGCTTTCAAAAGTTTCCAACACTAGCTTAATGTTCAACAACATCATGGAGGAGATAAGGATGTTGCCAATGGGCTCAACAACAATTCATCTAGGTTTCCTTTTAAAAGGAATTCCATGGTTAAGTGAACACGGTGATAGCATTGGTCAGACCAAAGATGTAATGGTGTATGCTCGAGGGATCAACCACGAATAAGACAACATTATGAGAATCGTTGGTACTAATTTGATTTGACGATAGCCCACACTCAATCAAAGGATTGATAAGACAATAGGTCCAGCAACTGATCATAGGGACCAATCGATGAAGATATCATCTTTCTTCAACACACACTACACAAGAATATCCCTTTGGGACGAACTAAGTCAGGCAAGCTTTTATCTTCCAACCCTCCAAGTTGTTGTCTAGCTTAACCAACTAGCTCAGGGATATCCAACACCGATTCTTGGAGAAGGGTGGTTCACAAGAAACCAACTTGATCACGAGCTCAACACAGCGGTCAGGTGACAACCTGGTAATACTCCCGAGAAGATCTTCGGAAAATCACGAACCACCGATATGTTACTAAGCTCGAGAACAATCTTGCTTTTGAGGGGAAGACGATATGATCAAATGAGTGAGGACTTGACAAGATCCTAACTCATCAATCGAAGGGTGCACCGAAATAAGGACTAGGTAGCACGATCAGTCTTAGAAGGACGATTCAAAAACCAACACGCTAAGAATGAAATTATTGTCCATTAACTACCAAGCAACAAGGTTGCTAGGAGTATTGAATTCACACATCACGATTCACTTGTCGGCATTCCGGTTGCGACAACACGGAACCGAGGGATGAATAATGATGGCGAGAAGTATCACTACATCAAGAATTCACAAGAGCCGATGCAATCCCCATGAAAATCCTGACATAAAGACGGTAATACTTCAGGGTAGAACAGAATCAAAAGGTGGGCTGGCATTTTGATCTGCGGAGCACAATTGCTTTGACCCAATCCTAGATATGGAAGAGGTACTGGAGTTTGTTTCTCCTATCATTCTACGATAGAATGGCTTGACGGACCACAAGAGTAATAGGCATCGATAAACGAATGCATGCATACTCTTGACTATCAATTGATAGATGAAGGTCAGTAGACAACTAAAGAGGGACAACTCAAAGGAACATATAACTTTCTAAGTTGTGGATGCATAGATTAGTATGTCGAACCAAGTTCAACATAATTCTTCCGGATAACCCATGCAGAAAGGTTGAGCTGGCAGAGTCGCAATATAGAATGGAGAACTCATAGAGGGCCTGTTGTGATCTTTTGATCCAACAAACTTCTGCCATAATGGTTCATGGTATTTGGAAGAACGATATACCACGGACCTCGAGGACTAACGCAAAGGTTACTAATAACCTAAGGGAGCTAGCAATTACTATCAACATGAAGTAAGTAGGGTGAATCTCGGGTTCAAACCCAGGAGTAGAATACCTACTACTAAGTAGCATCACGGAATGCTTTCGAGAATAAAGGCCAGAATCATCACACTAGGACACAAATCATGGCTAGACCACTAGATGATCCCCTGAGACACCTAGGGTCATAATAATAACTCCAACATAAAGGTCGAGGCAGTAGAGTACCTCAACTCAACAATTAGTGTGATTGAGCTGGCATAAAGGAACATCGAAACCAGAGGGAAAGGATTTTGCAAATGCATCAGAATATTTAGAAACCTAGAATGACTCGGACAGCATAACGGCTATAAATGCTCAAAAAGATTTGAGACATACTACAAAATGGTGGCATAACCACTCAGAAGCACAATATCAAGGTTCCGAGATCAACAATTAACATACGGAAGTAGTAGGAACTGAACTGAGACTTAAATCCAACAACCTTATAAGTCTACTGATTAGTAACACGTGGTCCTAATAGCAAGAAGAGAAAGCCTAGTTCTTAATCCCCATAGGAAAGATGAGATGACTCAGATCAGAAGGGCATAAGGTATAAGGAGTAAAAAGAGCCTTACGTTCCATCCCACAATCAATTCCCTTATATAACTAAAGAATTTCTAGACTCAACTTCGACCAGTTTGGCTTGGTAATCCTACAGACAGTCAGGCTCTGATACCAACGCTGTCAGGACCCCGACTCAATGCCACATCGATCTAGCATGTAACACCTCATATCACTTTGCGGCCTCACACACGGTATTCCCACGGGTGTCGCCTTACCTTTGCCCGGGACCGTTTGCGCCTTTTGGCACACGTATATGACAGTGTCGCTAGCATCCATATGATAAGGAGCCCGGGCTGACATGGCTAGTCGTAAACCCAAAGTGGCACAGACTTACAGGGACAGGCATCCATGACCCAGCATCGAACGTGTCGGTCATCAGCGAGTGAATCCAGGCTGTAGCACTGGGCTAGCAGGACTCCGGTGAACCGGGCTGTAGCGGGCTAACAGGACTCCGGTATTCATCGCGTGACATTTCCTCGAAGGGACAGACACAGGAACGAAGAAGGACACATGCCGGCCAGCCTAAGTGTTCCGGAGCAGTAGCAAGCTACCATGGCTCGGTGGAAACACTAGGAGACATTTCCCCGTAAGAGAGGCTACTAAAGATAAACAACTAGATGGTCAGATCCCACACATACCAAGCATTTCAATAACATACACACAATATGCTCGATATGTGCAAATACAACATGGCATCACAACATGACTCTATGACACAAGTAATTTATTCAATAGGCTCCGAGGAGCGAGATATTACAAACATGGGTCTCATGACCCAACAATCAGAGCATACAAATCAAAACACAAGCGGAAGCTATCATGTCTGGGTACAGACATCTATAACTGAAAAAGGCTGAGAAGCCTGACTATCTACCAGATCCTGCCGGGGCACAAGATCGTAGCTGAGGTAACAAGCTAAACATCGAAGTCCACGTGAAACTACTAGTGAGACCGAAGTCTCTCTGCAAAAACATAAAATAGGCAAACGTGAGTACAAATGTACCCAGCAAGACTTACATCAAAACTAACTACATATGCATCATTATCAACAAAGGGGATGGTGGGGTTTAACTGCAGCAAGCCAGCTTTGACTTGGTGGATATCCTGAACTACGACTGCAATGTAATTCTTTTGAGGTGGCGCACACGAGTCCGCATATTCACCATATCAATACACCACTATGGATCCGCTCCCGTCTCCCTACGAGAGCGCCATCCATAGCACTCACGCTTATCTTGCGTATTTTAGAGTATCCACTTTCACTTGTCTATGAACTGATATAAGCAACCCAGAAGTCCTTTACCGCGGACACGGCTATTCGAATAGATGATGTTAACCCTGCATGGGTGTACTTCTTCATACATGTTTCCACCACTTAGCGTTTGCACACGACATGTGCTCGACAGACTTCAAGCGAAAGCCGACGTGGGTGTAGACCACGACCTACCTAAACACTCAAGTCTCTAGTCCAGGTTTATCGCCTATTCGGGTTCCATCCATGAGGAGATCCGGCCGGATTTTTGCTCACAGCCCCAAACGATGTGAACAGGGTTCCGTGACACCAAACGGGCGCCCGGTATACCCGGCCACGTGCCTACCGCATCACAGCCCACCCCTACGGTCAGCGCTGTCCACGGCCTCCAGCATACTACAAACACCAGAAACTACTTGCAACTCCTGGACAGAGGACGAGGGTGAATAAGAAGTCGAGCGGGGTCATATTTCAGGGCCCAATGTATGGTAGTAGTTGAATCATGGATCACAAACACAGAACTCAGTTCCTAAGGACGGCTTCAATGAGACAACCCACCATGTACTCCTACATGGCCTCTCACCGACACCTTTTACCAAATCGTGTTCACACACTTAGCTCACACACAGTAGGACATGTTCACACACCTCTGATTCATCCCGGATAAATCAGACCTGACACAACTCTAAGCAGTAGCAGGCATGACAAACAAGCAAGAATGAGTAGGCACAACAGGGCTCAAACAACTCCTACTCATACTAGTGGGTTTCATCTATTTACTGTGGAATGACAGGTCATGCAAAGGATAAAGGGGTTCAGCTACCGCGGCAAGTAACAGATGAATCATTGTTGTCCTAATGCAGTAAAAGAGAGCAGGAGCGAGAGAGTAGGATTGTATCGGAATGAACAAGGGGGTTTTGCTTGCCTGGCACTTCTGAAGATAACATTGAGTCTTCATCAGTGTCAACGATCACAACGTCGGAACATCGTCTACCGGGAGGGAACGGATACCGGCAACAAAGAAGAAATACAATCAATGCAATGCACAATATGATGCATGCTCATGACATGGCAATATGAATGTGTTTTGAGCTAATGCAACTAGCAACAGATTAAATGAAGTTGGTTTGAATACAAGATTCAAATTCAAACTCCATATGTGATTATTCAAATGCCATTAATTAATTTGTGCTAAACAGCAGTTATAAGTTGTTCTAACATGCATGAAAATGGTACAAATGGATTCCTTGAATTTTTCTGATAATTTTTCATATATAAATTATTTAATTTGGAGTTACGGTTGAATTTCTATGATTTATTGAAGTTTAGGGCATATTCTGAAAATAAATAAATCATTTCTGACTTATTTAAAATCCCAGAAGCATATACTACGTCAGCATGACGCCGGGGTGACGTCAGCAGGTCAAAGGCGTCGACCAGGTCAAACTTGACCAGTGGGACCCACTGGTCAGTGACCCAGTCAACTAACCAAGTTAGTTAGCCCTAACTAACTGGATTGGGCCCACTGGTCAGTGACTAACCTAAATATGATTAGACCTAACTAACTTAGTTAGCCGGGCGGGGCCCGCATGTCAGTGGCTCACCTAATTAACTAAGTTAATTAACACTAACTAACCTAACACTAATTAAGCAGGCGCCTGGGCCCACACGTCAGGGGGGGGGGGTCAACCCCTGGGCTGATAAGGCAAACCTGTCGGCGACATGTCGCCGGCGATGACAGTAGCGGCGGGGCGGCTCAGAATTGCGATATAGGGAGCCATTCGAGGCGCCGCTGGGCTCTACGGGAAGCTGGCGATCCCGCGCATCCAACAGTGCAACCGGGGCGAGCTGGGGTGGCCGTAATCCTCGCCGGCGTCGAGCTCAGCGGCTGCCGGACCTCGGGCGTTGGCGGAAACGGTGCTACGGTGCACAACAGGGAGAACCCGTGGGTGCTGCAGGTTCACAGGAGCGCGGCGAGCACGCTGGTGATACTCGGGCGAGCGGACGAGCTCAGGAGCATGGAGCTCGTCGGCCGTGGCGGCGGCGAGCTTCGGCGGAGGTGGGGAACGGGGGTAGAGCAAGAACGCGAGCAGGAGAGGAGGGGGAATCGGTCCATGAGCTCACTGTGGTTACAGAGCGCGCCTCAATGGGCTCGGGGGTGACCTGGAGACGGAGAATTGGGCCGGCGATCTTCGATGCCCGTCGGTGAAGATGGCGGCGATGGCGTCACTGCAGGGCTCCTGGTGTTGCTTGGAGTGGTGGGGAGGATGAGTAGGTCGAGGCAGAGCTTCCTGGGGCGTCGGTGAGGCGTGGGGTGGCCGGTGGCCACGGTGGTTCTCGTCGGTGGCGGCGGCTCCGTTCGGGTGAGGAGGACAGAGGAGGGGGAGAGGATGAGGGCGAGGGAGAGCGAGAGGGGCACGGGGAGAGTAGGAGAGGGTCGAGGGGAGTGCGTGGTACCCTCAGGTGCCTCCAGCGGCGAGCAGGTAAGCAGGAGGTGGCCGGGGCTCTCGGGCGCGCCCGCCACGCCTCGGTCCTTCTGGCGAGGAGGAAGACGACAGGGGGGGGAAGTGGAGCCGCACAGGAGCTGGGCCGGCTGGCTACCGGGTGAGCGCCAGATAAGTCCTTCTCTCTCTCTCTCTTTTATTTCTATTTAATTCTGTTTTCTATTTTCTGTAGTTTGTTTTGATTTAGTTTTAGACACTAAACCATTTTATAAAATCCTGGAAATAGTTATGTGGCTAGGACTAAAATATACCAAACCACATAAAATGTTCCAGTATTATTGGACATATATTATTTATATATCAAATATATATCCAATGCAAATAGCTATTTATTTAATTCAAAGGCCCAAAATAATTAACTCTGAGATACCAAAAATATTGTTTTGAGTTTTACCTCTTTGCAATATTTTCAGAGACTAAGAGGAACATTTTCTTGGGCTTCTTTGAGAAGATTTTAATGTTGATCATTTTTAGAAGGTTTCTGAGGCTTGAAAATCCCTCAATTCAAATTTCATTTGAATTAAAACATGATGCTCACATGAGGTCTAGCCTAGTGCATAACAGAACCAGGGATGTGACACTCCCACCTCAAATGTGGTATCCTTAACCCCTAAGAGGATGCCACCAGAGTGGCCTGAGGTCCCACTAGAAGGGAGCCAGTGCCACGCGAAGAGGTGGGGGCTCAGATATTCAAGTTCCTGCAGGGTGAACTCAGAGCGGAGGGTTTCTTGGATGGCCACAATGTCAATATGTTCATCCCGGATGTACTCGATGAGCTGGCGGCGACGACCATCATGGCCGAAGCCACGGAGGTTCCAGAAAAGGGCCCGCATCTAAACCCCCATCGGGGGGCTGCTTGACCACAGAACACGAGAGGCGCTTTGCGCGTGAAGGGCGGTCGTGCGAGACCGAGTGCGTCCACGGATAATCCCGTCGGCCACCGGAGGAGCCGGAGCCGGGGGCCGCAGCAGGCGGGCACGAGTCTCAGCCAGCCTGTCGTCGAGGATCTCCCGGGCCCTAATGGACGCGATCTGTTCTAAGGGGGGACCGACCTCCCCCCTGAAGACAATGGCCGAGTCATTGGCCACCTTAGCGAGGTGGCCGAGGGGGGCGGCCTCGAGAGCAGAGAAGGAGCATCGAGAATAACTGGGAGGGGCGAGATCCACACCTGACTCGATGTTCCGGACCGCGGCGCGGAGCTCCGCTCGCTCGGCGACGGAAGGCGCAGGAGAGTCGCCCGGCCGCGACGCCTCCAGGCGGGCGCTGCGGCGAGAGGACATCACCGGCGTTGAGGTGGAGCGGGGCCTCCTGGCGTACGCCACCGTCGGAGGGGGGTGCGCGGAGGCCGGGGAGGAGACGTCCACTGCCACCAAGGCGTCAGGAGAGGCGGGCGAGGCGAGGTGGGAGCTGGACGGCACCGCCACGGGGTGAGGATCGGCCGACCCCAGCGCCGCCCTGACCGCGGCCCCCGAGGGTGGAGGAGATGGGGCAGACGGGGCAAGGGTGACGGGCTCCTCAACACCACCATCCCCGGAAGACACCGGGGAAGGTGAGTCGACGGAGGGCGTGGGCGCAGCCCCTGGTGGCGTGAGGCGGCGGGCAGAGGCGGCGTCGGGGGAGCGGGGTGACGATGGAGGGGTGACGAGGAGACTCACGCTGGAGATGACGCCGGTCGACGCCGACGAAGATGGGGAGGGAACCAGAGGGGTGGCCAGGCGGAGGGCCACCGCGAGATCGGTGGCTGACACCCGGGTACGCCCCGCCCTCGACCCGCCCCGACCCGCAGGAGGGTTGGGGGGGTCCCGAGACGGGGAGCGAGAGTGCTCCGACTCATCCTCATCCTCGGCCGGGTCATCGAAGCGGGAGGAGCGCGAGCGGTGGTGGTGAGAGTCGTCAGCATCAGCAGCCCCCCCCCCCAAGAGGCCGCCAGCAGAGAGGCGGGGGCGGCCGACGTGGGACGGAGGCTCGGGGCGGATCTTGAGGTCGTAGCCGTCATCGTTGAAGAAGACACGGATCGTGACGTGGAGCTTGGAGGAGTCCAGACATTTCACCTTAACCCGGACCTCCTCCTCCTTGCGCAGGGAGAGCTCGTCCACCACCACCACCCTGCCCAGGATCTTGGACATACTGCGGATGACCCGCTCGGAACAGGCAACACCAGGGAGGCCGGAGATGAGGAGCCAAGCCGTGTCCAGGGTAGCGACGGCTCTGGGATCCCACTGCGGCTCAGAGATGTTCACCATGATGTCGTTGGGAGCCAGGGTGATGTTGTTGCTGCGCGTGCAGAAGCCCATGCTCATCGCGTCAGGGAAGACCGCTGAGAAGGAGCTGGGAGCCGTGGGGGTCACCTGCCAGTCCCACGTGCATCTGCACAAGTGGTTGAGCTCAGCCTCAATCAACTCCGGGGTGGCGATGGCCTCGCCCACAACCGTCACCAAAGCCAGCAGCGAGGGGGAAGGCGGGGCGAGCTCGGGCACCTCGATGTGGAAGAAGGCCAAGCCCTCGATGTCGTGCCCATACATCATGAGCTCCTCCGACACCGGGCGGTCCGGACAGAGAATCGCGGGGTGCCCGGTATCCTTGCAAAGGTAGCACGTCGGTGGGTTGGGGCACGCCACCTGGAAGTGTCCGGTCAGGCCGCAGTTGAAGCACGGCTGAGCCACGGCCGAGGCGGTGGTACCCGGAGGAGGAGCTGCGGTACGGTGGAGGTGGCGACTTGTGGGCGCGGCGGGCCCTTCTTCTTCTTCTTCTTGGATCCCGGGCGTCCCCGGTTGCCGTTGCCGCCGTTGTCCGGCGGAAACGCAGCCTGGGAGCGGGGGGGCTGGTAGCGGCGGGAGGGGGGAGCGTCGGCGTCGTTGTTGGATGGGAGCGGGCGGGGCGGCGAAGGGGACCGGTCCCGGCGCCGGGTCGGCGAGGGGGACCGACGCCGAGGGGGCGGTCTAGCCTCCCGGGCCGGAGACTGACCCCGGTCGCGGGGCTCCCCCCGCGGAGAGGAGCGGCGTGAGGGCGAGCGGGAACGGCGGTCGCCGCGGGCCGGGGAGCGGCGCGAGGTGCGGGAGGGG
>NC_057804.1:508156747-508157337 GCF_018294505.1 Triticum aestivum
AAGTGGGGGGTGAGGGAACCCTACCGGCGGCCAAATAGACCGACGCGGTGGGCCGGCCGTCGCCATGGGGCGAGATTGGGCCAGTCGGGGCCCATCCGGCCTGCCAAGTCGACCCACCCAGGTCATCGAGGCCGGTCGCCCATGGGCCGCACCCACCGTTGCCGTCCCAAGAGGGGGCCCAGGAACCCGGTTCGTGGGCCGTCCCAAAAGCAACGCGGCCCGAAACGTCTGCCCCGGGGTGACCAAGCGGGGCGCTAGGGTTTCCCCGAACACCACCGCGGTGGCCGCCGGCGGGGGCGTACGGGGGCGGCGAGGGGGAGGCGGGTCGGAGGACCGGCCTTGGGGATGGGGACCGGCGGGCCGACCGGAGGGGTGGAAGGGGCGGAAGGGGTTCCGGCAAGGAGCGACCGGAGCGAGCGCGGGCGGGGACACCGGGGTCGGGCCGGCCGGTGCAGGCGACGAGGGAGCAGAGGGGAGGCCGGCGGCGGGCGTGGGCTTCCAGGAGGCAAGCGCCGGGCCCCGGTCGGCGCGGCCGGCAACACCCCAGCTGCCAGCGCGACGCCGCCGGGGGGGAGCCCAGCCCCAAAGGC
>NC_057804.1:508157479-508158143 GCF_018294505.1 Triticum aestivum
AAGGGCCACCGGCGAGGACAGGCGGCGGCCGTGGCGGCGCCTTGGGGGGGACTCGATCCCGGCAAACGACGGGACGGCCGGCCACCAAGTCATCGGCCTCGGCGAGCCGGAAGGGGGCGGCGAGGGGGGGGGGCGGACGCCGGCGGGGGTGCAGGGCTCGAGGGCGGGGAAGGCGGAGGGGGCGTCCGGGCGGCCACGGCGCCCGCGCCGCCGGGAGCGTCGCCAAGCGCCAATCGCCAGAGGGCCATGCCAACATCTCGTTTCTCTTTCAAGATGTGTTTCTACTTAGATCTTTTTTCGGTGTGCAAATTAACCCGCTCACATTTGTTATCGTCGTTTACTGAGGAAAGAATTAAGTATTCTCATGAAAAAATCCATCTGAGACGCCAGTACCACAGAACCACACGCATTGCTCTCTAGCTCTACCTAAACAGGTGCTCTGTGGAGGACCACCCGCGATCAGCTAGGTTTCCCTCCCCGCGCCGCCACTCGCGAGGCGGCCGGCGAGGGCCCCCGGATCCGCTCGCCGCGCACCTCCCCTCCTCCTCCCTCCTCCCTCGCCGCCGCCAGGGGGCGCGGCCGGGCGAAGCCCGACCGGCGGCGGCGGCGGCGGGGCATGGTCTTCCCCCGACGCGACGGGGCGGCGCGGGCTGCTCCTTCGGGT
>NC_057804.1:508158393-508162139 GCF_018294505.1 Triticum aestivum
CCCCCGGCGGCCGCGTTGGGTCCCTCCGTCGCGGGCGTGCGGTGGTGGTGCGGCTCGGCCGGTGGCGGTTCAGCGACCTGGTGGTGGTGGCCGGCGGTGCACGTGGTGGTGGTGCTTCCACTTGGCGGCTCTCTGTGCGGGGAGGCAGGGGAGCGGCTTGGACAGGGGCGGTGGCGGCGACGGCGTGCTGGCTGCAGCGCGAAGGCGCGAACTTTACGGGCCTCGGAGATCCCGGCCGGGCATGTGCGGCCACGGGCCTGGTATGTTCCTGCTATTGCGTCCGGTCATCTACCGTCGAGACGGTGGAAGTGGGGCCCTCCCGCGTGCCGACGGTGCTACTGCCCTAGTCCCGGCTCCTCTCCTTCTTTGTGCGGACCATGCTTCACGGTGCTGTGGGGAGACGGCGTGAGAAGCTTCGTGACCGGATTGGCGCAGGGTGAGGGTCTGTTTGGAGGCGAGCTCTGGAGTGCCTGAGGTGGTGGTTGGGATCAGGAGAAATCTCTGTTGGCTTGGCCGACACTGACGCGGTGGCGCTTGTGGGTACCGCCTGACCTTCCTGAAGGGCGTCGGGGCTACCCTTCCTCTCTCCTCACAGCGTACCGGGGGAAATCCTTGGCAGCAGCGTCGTCATCGTCGCGGGCCTTCTTGGAGGTGCTGATTGGTACCGGCGCTTCGGAAGCTCGGAGCTTGGTGGGCGATCTCCAGTGGGTGCAGCGGCCTCGAGGCCTCTTCGTTTTTTTGTTGATCCGCCGTTGTTGGCATTAGTTTCTTTTGTATTTTCTCTTTCTTTCCTTTTGAGCGTGACTGTGCTGCTTCCGCCCTAGCACTTATCGTGGGATGTTCGGTTGGTTGCTTTGTATACAAAGCGGGGGAAATCCTTTTCGGTAAAAAACCCATCTAAATCACATTTACTTTCAAAATTTAGCCCTCTTAAAAACTACCTGCACACATATTGAATGCGGATAGGCAGATGGGTTGGTCCCAGACCCCCACGTATGTTCAACTGTATGCATGGGATTAATAAACGATGTGACTACGTGCATGAAACTTTCATGTGGCAGCACGAAGATTTTACAAGCTTTGTTTTTTGGTTGATTAGTTTGCACTTTTTTTTATGCACATGATGCTATAGATTTTTCCCTTCATCCATTTTACACAAACATAACTAGTAATATTGACATGTCTTCAGGGACGCGGTGTTTTGGCTCCTAGGTGCATATGCACCCATTGTCGAAATACATATTTTGAAAAGTTGAAAAATTCGAAACAAAAATCCCACGTGTATATCCGGACATTTTATGTGCGTTCACAAGATTTCGGTGAAAAATGACGTTTTTTGTGGCTCGTGTAAAAAAGACAATTTCTGATGCTTCGTTCTAACTATTCACGAGGCATTTCTTTATCTTTTTTACACAAGCCACAAAACGTCGTTTTTCACCAAAACCTTGTGAACGCACATAAAATGTCTGGATATACATGTGGGATTTTTATTTCGAATTTTTCAACTTTTCGAAATGTGTATTTCGACAATGGGTGCATATGCACCTAGGAGCCAAAGGCAATTACCGTGTCTTCAGTTAGTGTTGCAGTCCAGTGACACTTATTTAATTTGATTACGCCTCCAATCTTAACTCCTGATGAACTAACTAAACATATTTTCTGTAAAAAAACAACTTCTCCGCTGGCACTAATCTGGCAAGTGGCCATACAAATTAATCTGAATCAGCAAAGATCACCGAATCAACAATTTTGGCTCTTGGTATTGAAATTTAGTTACTTCCTTGGAATGTATCTATTGTTTTTATGTAATAAAATCTTGCTTTTCAGGATGCCTTATGGTCTATCCTAGCTTAACTCCACTATAAGATATCCATCCAAGTTTTCCATCATTTGCATATGCAACCACCCATGTGTAATAAAAATAATAAAGAAAAGAAATACTAACACATCAGACTTAAAGGAAAAAGAAACAAAGCTATGGTCTCATAGCATCGATCATTCCAGTTATACACCAACGATTCTTGAACACCCGAGCAAAGAAATGATGGCCAATCTAGCATTCAATCAAACAATCAAAAAATTAACAACACCCCACATGAGTCTCCACTTTACCACTTATGAAATCTCAACACAAAGTATCGATGAGGTGCGGCGTGCCACCACACGGGCATAGCTAGTCATGTACTAGTTCTGCTGTTCACCGTATCCCCAGATGGTCCAATTTAAGTACCACTCTATGACAAGTAAATTTTGGGATTTAATCACTGGCAACTGTTCCTTTTTTGACTAAATTCAAGGCACATTTGTTATTTCAAAAGTCTGTATCATAGTTATCCATACTAGTATATCTATAAAAGAAAGCAGAAAATTCTTAACAAATGTGCCTTGAATTTAGTCAAAAAAGGTAGTAGCTCCTTTCCGAAATGAGTGCTATTTTGGAAACAGTGGAGCACTATCTTTGACAACTAATTAGTAACTATTTTAGCTTGTTTCGGTGCAACTAGTAGCCTTATTTCTCAATGAAAATTCGTTCCAAATATTATTCTATAAGTTTCTTAGGGCATTTCTAACCGATCCCCTAAAAGTTAGTGCAGTAAGATTTTACTCCACTAACGGCGGCCGCACCTAGCCGATCCCCTATAGTTAGCGGAGTATAATCATATTTGAGGCCGTTTTGTATACTAACTGCACAAACACAATCTGTACACAATACATATATTAAAATCATTCAAACTAGTAGTGTGCCCGGCCCGCGCATTTACGCTGCTAGATTTGTCACACGTTTGTATATTTGCTATTTATATTTTGGTATGGCATGTAGATCAAAAGTCATATCACTATTTTCAGGTGATATGCTATATAAAATTATAGACGTTAGTATTGCAAGTGAATCTTCAGTAAATTGATACATGGTATTACTATATTATAAGCTAATGTTACAAATTTCATATTTCTATTTCTTTTCGTATTTCAAAATTGATGTATATGATATAAATTGTTTGACCAGTTGACTCCAAATAGATTCATATATAAGGTATATTTTGACCTTGAGTAACTAATTGTTTCACATGCAAGAGTTCACACAAAAAAATATTGATTTTATTTCTTATTTAAGAAAACATCAAATTTCAGATGTATTCATGTATATGGTATATTGCTTTTAATTTTCATCATGAATCACGTTGGTGGATGTCATGTAAAAAACAAAATCAGAGCTCTAAAATGTGTTCGAAAGTCACATTTTCGGACCATATATTTTTTTTATTTTACCACATGTTGCACCGATGTTATTTCGTGATAAAAAATTTCATGCACTCCACACGTTCCTTAAAGTCTGCCACACAAAGATTTCAGGTTTGTTTTTGTTTTTTTCGAATTTACTATTCATCTATGAGCATTTGAGCTCAAGATTAGAAAACGCACATCCATTGTATAGTGAGAATTTTATTAATTGCAAAGTTAGCATTTTTCCTCTGGTGATACTCTTTTTCTGGAGCCCGATAACACATGAATGATCTGGATTTGGCAAATCCAACATTTTTTATGGCAAATTTAGGGACGCGGGGATGGCAAGTTTAGTTCGCAAGAATGATAAATCTGTGCTCGGTGTATTATTTGCCAGGATATTGCCGTGCGTGTGAACTAAACTTGTTTTCCTCGCGTTACTAAAATTGTCATTGAAAACATTTGATTCGCCATGGTCAAATCCCAAACGGAATTTATCATTTTTTTGTCAATGCCTTTGG
>NC_057804.1:508162416-508163748 GCF_018294505.1 Triticum aestivum
AATGCCTTTGGTGATCTTTTTTTTTTTTTTTTGAGGAACCAATGCCTTTGGTGCTACTCACGTAATCCCATACAACATGAACGTGCTGGTTTGATATATTACGAGGGATGATGTAGTAGGCTGTGAGATAATGTCATTGTGTGTTTTGCCTTATCCATGTCCGAGTTTTGTTCGGTTTTCTATATTTCGTAGTGTTCTTGCACTGTACGTTTGGCAAACAAATCCTTCAGGCACACGTCCCATCTAAACATGTCCTTACTTTCCTTTTTTCCTTTCAGATAAACCGGGTCTTGTAGCATATTTTCTATTCCGTGATTAAGTCCATACGATGCTAGATACTTTTCTTTGTAGCACTTCTTCATTTCGTCATCAAGTCCATCCGCGCCAGATAAAAAAAATGTGTCCAACTCATAAAAGGTAAAAGAAATATGTGTACGTGATATTCTTGCACAAACTCTTTTCGATTTCTATACCCAAAAAGGGTTTCCCCGCTTTGTATACAAAGCAACCAACCGAACCATACAGGAAAGGTGCTGGGGCGGAAGCAGCACAGACACACCCAAAAAGAAACGACAGAGAAAAGCAAAAGTAACAAATGCCGACAACGGCGGATCAACAAAAGCGAAGAAGGCTCGCGATCGCAGCGCCCACCAGGCTCTTTAGACTCCATGACTCCGAAGCGCCGGCACCTATCAACACCTCCAAGAAGGATCGCGACGATGACGACGCTGCTGCCAAGGGTTTCTCCCGGTACACGACGAGGCGAGAGGAAGGGTAGCCCTGACACCCTCCCGGAAGGTCAGGAGGCACCCACAGGCGCCACCGCGCCAGTGTCGGCCATGCCGACAGGGGTTTCCCCCGATCCCAACCTGCACCTCGGGCGCCCCGGAGCCTGCCACCAAACCAACCACCACCATGCACCAACGCGGTCACGAGGCCCCCATGCCGTCTCACCACGGCACCGCGAAGTGAGGACAGCACGGCAAGGAATCAGAGCCGGGACTAGGGCAACAGCCCGTCGGCACGCGGGAGGGCCCCACCTCCATCGTCAGCGACGGTAGCCGTCCGGACGCAATAGCAGGAGCACACCAGGCCCGTGGGCCCACAGGCCCGGCCGAGCCCTCGTGGGCTCGTAAAGCTCCCGCCTTCGCGCTGCTGCCGGCACGCCGTCGGAGCCGCTGCCCCAACTCCGAGCTGCTCCTCCTCCTCACCACGCCGCAGACAATGAAAACACGCCCGGGGGCCGGCCCGCAAGGACCCAGATGGAGCCCCGAGGGCCAGATCTGGGTCGGGCGCGCCGCCGGCCAACCAGCGCCACCAAGCCGCCCCGCC